>NC_081220.1:14164203-14176703 GCF_902713425.1 Acipenser ruthenus
TAAACAAAGACAGGCGAGGCTGGCAGAGCCGTGTTGTGCAACGCATTGCATTACACGTCTGTCAACACTTGTCTTTGCAAAGATATGTGGTTAAGAAGCTTGTCTGACCTGTTTTTCTTTAAAACAAAACAAAACAAAAATACTTGGCACGCATTCACTCCTGTCAAATATATTAATTGCACTTTGATTGTCAAGTAATTACAGGTAAACTATACTCTCTCTCTCTCTCTCTCTCTCTCTCTCTCTCTCTCTCTCTCTCTCTCTCTCTCTCTGTGAATTATAGATGAATCACATGTCATCTTTGGTTTCAAATAAATAATGTCCTGCTATTCCCTCAGCAGCCTTCTGATGTCTGCAATCACTTATTATTACAATTACTCAAATAAATAAACAAGGGCAGTTTGGGACAGTTCAAGATTTTCATCTAGGTATTATTTTCTGTTTTTGTGTTTGTCTGGGGACTGCCAATGAAAACGAGCTCCTAGCTAACTCTGGAATGACGTGTCGGAAATGTTAAAAAAAACCCCAAAAAAACCAAACTACGTTGTCCCTGTCAAATAAATACATAAATAAATACATTTCTGATCGTCGCTTGCAAGCAGAATTCCTTATAGATCCTTGCCATTTCTATGCACATTCCCAGTTTGGTTTCTTCTGTCTCTTGGAACCTGCTCTGTTATCCGTGAGTTCTTTGAATTACTGTGCGGTTGCCGTGGGAACAAACCTGCCATTCAACTGCTGGTTACAAAGAGGAATCGAGGGCACAGTTACTCACTCACAGGAGAAGCTGGTGAAGTCAGTGTCGTCTTTGAGCTGTGCCAGTGGCCCCGAGCCAAAGCAAGACTGCTCTGAGAATGAGACAGGACGGAGAACGCTGCAAAGCGTTTTTTTTTTTTCGTCTAATTGATTGTGTTGAAAATAGGGCAGCCTAATAACTCTGTGCAGTGTCTCAGTCAGATCACTCACAAAACATTGCCCGTCGCAAACTAGTGTGAAATAACAGCATTGAATAGCAAACGAGGAATAAAGAAAGTCTTTACCTAGACAGTTCCTTTTAACTGGACTAGTTATAATGAAGGCTGTATTTTTTTCATATTGAAATACCTATTTTTAGACACTGAAATTTTACCATGCAAAAAAAAATACAGCCCCTTGAACTTTAGGATTGAGACGTAATGAAAACAAAAACAAAATAACTAGATGAACATCATTTTGATCTTTTATTTAATATCAGTAAAGTCAACCAGAAGGAAGCCGTAATAGCAGTACAGTATTTCATGTTAGATTTCCAAATGCCACATTTTTCAATTGTCAGTTTTTCGCTAAGTATCTGGAAAACTATACAAAGTGGCGGATGTGTAATTCAATATGTTAAGATATTGGAGGCTGTGTGGTCCAGTGGTTAACGAAAAGAGCTTGTAACCAGGAGGTCCCCGGTTCAAATCCCACCTCAGCCACTGACTCATTGTGTGACCCTGAGCAAGTCACTTAACCTCCTTGTGCTCCGTCTTTCGGGTGAGATGTAATTGTAAGTGACTCTGCAGCTGATGCATAGTTCACACACCCTAGTCTCTGTAAGTCGCCTTGGATAAAGTCGTCTGCTAAATAAACAAACATACCACGTAACATTATTCAGCAGGTTTCATTGGACTTTTTGAAGCACAACCAGTTAATGTAGGGGGATGCAACACTTTTGTCCAGAGCTGCATGTTAAGGTAGATATTTAACAAGATGTGTGGTGAGTGAGAGCTGACAGGTTTCTAAGCCGTGCTTCCCTGGCTCTCCTGTGCAGGTTTCCAGGATGTGCATGTGATGATCTTCATCGGCTTCGGCTTCCTCATGACTTTCCTGAAGCGCTATGGTTACAGCAGCGTGGGCTTCAACTTCCTCATCGCCTCCTTCTCCCTGCAGTGGGCCACCCTCATGCAGGGCTTCTTCCACGGCATGAAGGAGGACGGCAAGATCCACATTGGAGTGGAGAGGTGAGCGCCCGGCTCACAGCCTCAGCACAGCTCACAGCCTCAGCACAGCCTCATCACAGATCACAGCCTCAGCAAAGCTCACAGCCTCAGCACAGCTCACAGCCTCATCACAGTCCACAGCATCAGCACAGCCCACAGCCTCATCACAGTCCACAGCCTCAGCACAGCTCACAGCCTCAGCACAGCCTCATCACAGATCACAGCCTCAGCAAAGCTCACAGCCTCAGCACAGCTCACAGCCTCATCACAGTCCACAGCATCAGCACAGCCCACAGCCTCATCACAGATCACAGCATCAGCACAGCTCAATGCCTCATCACAGCTCACAGCCTCAGCACAGATCAGTCTCAGCACAGCTCACAGCCTCAGAACAGCCCACAGCCTCAGCAAAGCCCACAGCCTCAGCACAGCTCACAGCCTCAGCACAGCTCAGCACAGCGCACAGCCTCATCACAGATCACAGCATCAGCACAGCTCACGGCCTCATCACAGATCAGTCTCAGCACAGCTCACAGCCTCAGCACAGCATCATCACAGATCAGTCTCAGCACAGCTCACAGCCTCAGCACAGCATCATCACAGATCAGTCTCAGCACAGCTCACAGCCTCAGCACAGCTTCATCACAGATCAGTATCAGCACAGCTCGCAGCCTCAGCACAGCATCATCACAGATCAGTCTCAGCACAGCTCACAGCCTCAGCACAGCATCATCACAGATCAGTCTCAGCACAGCTCACAGCCTCAGCACAGCATCATCACAGATCAGTCTCAGCACAGCTCACAGCCTCAGCACAGCATCATCACAGATCAGTCTCAGCACAGCTCACAGCCTCAGCACAGCATCATCACAGATCAGTCTCAGCACAGCTCGCAGCCTCAGCACATACTCAAGTGAAACATCAGACTGTACATTTTAAAATACCTCCCTATCAATCCACTTATTATGAAACAAATCCTTTTAAAATAAATCAGCAGTAGTTACAGTGGCTTTACTTTGAGTTCCTTTCTCTTCTCCAGCATGATCAACGCAGATTTCTGCACTGGCGCCGTGCTCATTTCCTTCGGAGCGGTACTGGGAAAGACCAGCCCAGTCCAGTTGCTGATAATGGCAGTGTTTGAAGTCACGATCTTCGCGATCAACGAGTATGTTATTCTCAACGTTGTAGGGGTGAGTGCCACTGACTGCATCAGCTTTACAACTGCATCATTTAAACTGAAAAAAACCAAAGGAAATGATATTAGTGTACAGCACCAGACAGCTCAGCCCCGCCCAGCTGTGTAGCCTTCTACTGGCAGAGGGGCTCCCTCTAGTGGTGTTAGGAAGAACTGCAGCAACTTACCCGATAAGAATCACTTTTTGATCTGGTCTTTTTCTTTCTTTCTTTCTTTCTTTCTTTCTTTCTTTCTTTCTTTCTTTCTAGAAATGACACCATCTATATATATATATATATATATATATATAAGTATATATGTGTTTTGCATCATCACTCTGTAGAATAAATTAATTTTGCTTCATAAAGTCGAACGAAACCTGCTGAATAATGCTACATTAACATATTGAATTACACACCGCTTTGTAGTTTTCCATATAACAAAAAAGTGACAAAAAAAAAGTGACATTTCAAAATCTAACATGAAATACTACTGTACTACTATTATGGCTTCCTTCCGGTAGATTTTTTGTTGCGATATCGTTTTGTAGTTTCTTTGATTTACATCATGTTAAATAAAAGATCTACAAAGTTTCAATTTTAAAATTCGAGGTCTTGGCCTTGGCTGCATATCTTGTCTTGATGGGTTTTTATTGCTTTGCAGGCGAAGGACGCTGGCGGCTCCATGACTATCCACACATTCGGGGCTTATTTCGGTCTCGTGGTGACCCGGATCCTGTACCGTCCCGAACTGGAAAAGAGCAAACACAAGGAGGGAGCCGTCTATCACTCGGACCTCTTCGCTATGATCGGTACGACAGCATCACACTGATTTAGCTCCTTTTGCATTCAACCAGTGCTGTATTCACGATGTCCATGAAATCTGCCTACTGCTGTCTAATATGTAGCTCCCCGAGAAAATTTTATTAAAGAATGTTTTTTATCACTTAAAAATAAATACAGTTTGCCTGATTGACGCACTACCTGTTGCGTTCAGGAACCTGGCAGCCGGTTTAGTTTGCTTCCTTCCTGGTAAATGATTGAACGCACACTGTACAGAGCTGCACGATTTCTTTCAAACGTCTTCAACGAAAAAAAGACAAGAAACCAGTCTGATTTGGAAAAGGCTACCAACAAATGTAATAAAAAATCCCAAAGCAGAACGACCCTGCCCCTCAAACGGTTGCCTGATAGTGATCTCCGCAGTGCATTCTGGAGCCCCAAGCTGAATGATAACACACCCCAGTCCTTGTTAGTGAATAGAGCCCTTTGCTAGTGTAAGTTCTCATGCCGTTGCCCTTGGCTTGTAGGCACCATATACCTGTGGATGTTCTGGCCCAGCTTCAACTCTGCGATCACGGCCCATGGAGATGACCAGCACAGAACGGCTATGAACACTTACTACTCCCTAGCCTCCTGCACCCTGGCTACCTTCGCCATGTCTGCGCTGGTCAACCACGAGGGCAAGCTGGACATGGTAAGAACGACGCGATAGTGCCCGTCGATGAAGGCTTGCCCGCAGCGGGAGTTGTTAACCAAGTTCCTCGGTTTGGCGGTGTTGAAAGATGTTTAGCCGTGGGGTGTTCTGATAAACTTGCAGACTGCTGTACGATTGCAGTTTTCTGAATGGTAAACCCAACGCAGTGTTGTCTGTGCGTGAGAGGCTAACCCCCCCTGGTGGTGACTCCCTGCAGGTGCACATCCAGAATGCCGCTCTCGCTGGGGGCGTGGCCATGGGCACCGCAGGGGAGATGATGCTGACGCCCTTTGGGTCCATGATCGTGGGCTTCCTCGCTGGGACCATCTCCACTCTGGGCTACAAATACCTCACGGTAAGCAGAGGTCCTGCAGCAATCCACTTCACTGAAACCCACAGAGCCAGGGACTTGAGCAGCTCTGAACAGCACCAGACCCAACGAGTGCATTTTACGGTCTCTCCTAATCCCTTATAAAGGTTGACTCTGGTAAATGTGCAGTTTTCCCATGCTTGGTTTTTGTGCATTTTTTTTTCTATATCAGTCTCAATCCTACAATTCTAGGATAAACTTTCTGGCCCCAGCTGTAGCATAAGCCATGGAATCGGATAGGACAGGTTCTGCTGTTCTCAGGGCTGTAACGATCTCATTATGTTCTGCCTCCACAGCCAATCCTGAACTCCAAGCTGAAGGTCCAGGACACTTGTGGGATCCACAATCTGCACGGCATGCCAGGGATCCTGGGGGCCATCGTGGGGGCTGTCACCGCGGCAACGGCCACCGCTGACATCTACGGAGACGGGTGAGGGCTGTGGGGAGATCTCTGCCTGCTGTGTTTCCTTACTTGAGCGGTACAGCAGGGATAGAAAGAACGAGTCCTAGTTTGTAAGGCTGGGACGATTCCGCCTGGGCGTTTTAACATCGATGCATCGTTTACCAAAACAAATTACATCTGATTATTATTATTATTATTATTATTATTATTATTATTATTATTATTATTATTATTATTATTATTATTATTATTAATTGGTCATTTAGTAGAAACTTTTATCCAAAGCGACTTACAGAGACTAGGGGGGTGAACTCTGCATCATCAACAACTGCTGCTGCTGCTGCTGCAGAGTCACTTCCAATAGGAGCTCGTTTGTTTTACGTCTCAGCCGGAGGATGGAGCACAAGGAGGTGAAGTGACTCTGCAGCAGCAGCAGTTGTTGATGATGCATAGTTCACCCCCTAGCCTCTGTAAGTCACTTTGGATAAAAGCGTCTGCATAATAATTAATAATAATAATAATAATAATAATAATAATAATAATAATAATAATAATAATAATGTCGGCTGGCTGTATTTGCGATCTTGAAAATGAAGACTTCTAGTGGAGATGTTCTGACTCTGGGGGTGGTGTGTGTCGCAGGATGGAAGACGTGTTTCCTGATATGGCTGCAGGCGACATAAGCGCGTCTCAGCAGGGCATTCGCCAGGCCGTGGCGCTCGCTGTCGCCATGGCGTTCGCTCTGGTGGGAGGAGTCCTCGTTGGTGAGTCACAGTTTTTATTATTATTAATGTATTCGTCAGATGCCTTTATCCCAGGCGACTCACACAGGTGTTACAGGGCAGCACAGGGTTACAATGCAAGCTTCATATTTAAACACAGTGTAGTTTACAGTAAGTGCAAATAATAACACTACTAGAATACAATATGAACTAGGATGCTATGTATAATAATAACACTACTAGAATACAATATGAACTAGGATGCTGTGTATAATAATAACACTACTAGAATATAATATGAACTGGGATGCTGTGTATAATAATAACACTACTAGAATACAATATGAACTAGGATGCTCTGTATAATAATAACACTACTAGAATACAATCTGAACTAGGATGCTATGTATAATAATAACACTACTAGAATACAATATGAACTAGGATGCTGTGTATAATAATAACACTACTAGAATACAACATGAACTAGGATGCAGCCAGTTAGGATCACAGCAAGTTATATCTACAATGACATATTAGCAGTGCAATAGTGCAAGGATAGCAGATCAGCTGAGGATCCAGTAACGTGGTGCTGAGGTCAGGCGAGTTAACTGTGTGGTATTGCACTGTAACTGTGTGGTATTGCACTGTAACTGTGTGGTATTACACTGTAACTGTGTGGTATTGCACTGTAACTGTGTGGTATTACACTGTAACTGTGTGGTATTACACTGTAACTGTGTGGTATTGCACTGTAACTGTGTGGTATTACACTGTAACTGTGTGGTATTACACTGTAACTGTGTGGTATTGCACTGTAACTGTGTGGTATTACACTGTAACTGTGTGGTATTACACTGTAACTGTGTGGTATTGCACTGTAACTGTGTGGTATTGCACTGTAACTGTGTGGTATTACACTGTAACTGTGTGGTATTGCACTGTAACTGTGTGGTATTACACTGTAACTGTGTGGTATTACACTGTAACTGTGTGGTATTGCACTGTAACTGTGTGGTATTACACTGTAACTGTGTGGTATTACACTGTAACTGTGTGGTATTGCACTGTAACTGTGTGGTATTGCACTGTAACTGTGTGGTATTACACTGTAACTGTGTGGTATTACACTGTAACTGTGTGGTATTGCACTGTAACTGTGTGGTATTACACTGTAACTGTGTGGTATTACACTGTAACTGTGTGGTATTGCACTGTAACTGTGTGGTATTGCACTGTAACTGTGTGGTATTACACTGTAACTGTGTGGTATTGCACTGTAACTGTGTGGTATTACACTGTAACTGTGTGGTATTACACTGTAACTGTGTGGTATTGCACTGTAACTGTGTGGTATTGCACTGTAACTGTGTGGTATTACACTGTAACTGTGTGGTATTGCACTGTAACTGTGTGGTATTGCACTGTAACTGTGTGGTATTACACTGTAACTGTGTGGTATTACACTGTAACTGTGTGGTATTGCACTGTAACTGTGTGGTATTGCACTGTAACTGTGTGGTATTACACTGTAACTGTGGTATTGCACTGTAACTGTGTGGTATTGCACTGTAACTGTGTGGTATTACACTGTAACTGTGTGGTATTGCACTGTAACTGTGTGGTATTGCACTGTAACTGTGTGGTATTGCACTGTAACTGTGTGGTATTGCACTGTAACTGTGTGGTATTACACTGTAATTTGTTCCTTACTCGCCTTTTCAGGGTTTATTCTGAAGATTCCCATCTTCGGATCTCCCCCTGACACAATCTGCTTCGAGGATCAGATATACTGGGAGGTAATGGACTTTTTATCAGTGTTATAAACCAAAGAATAAATCATGAAATGAAAAACAAAAATAAAAAGCTATTTGTGTTTCCAAACTGAAGACGCAGACAGCTCAGGGGGGTTAGAGGGGCTACCAAATATTTTATTAGCTTGGTTAAATCACATTAAAAAAACAAATTCACACTATGTCCACAAGATGGTGCTGTTGACCAGGAGTTGAATGCCATTCCCTGTAAGAGGCGACTGCAGCTTTTCTTTCATCTGAACGAGGCTGTCACAGAAACAGATTTCTCTACCTTTTCGATTTAATCAGACTACACTGATATATTTATTTAGTGCTGCTGACTTATTGGGCTTTACAATGCTTCCCTATGCTTTACTATACCTCTCTGTGCTTTACAATGCTTCCCTATGCTTTACCAGACCTCTGTGCTTTACAATGCTTCCCTATGCTTCACCATACCTCTCTGTGCTTTACAATGCTTCCCTATGCTTTACCATACCTCTCTGTGCTTTACAATGCTTCCCTATGCTTTACCAGACCTCTCTGTGCTTTACAATGCTTCCCTATGCTTTACCAGACCTCTCTGTGCTTTACAATGCTTCCCTATGCTTTACCAGACCTCTCTGTGCTTTACAATGCTTCCCTATGCTTTACCACACCTCTCTGTGCTTTACAATGCTTCCCTATGCTTTACCACACCTCTCTGTGCTTTACAATGCTTCCCTATGCTTTACCAGACCTCTCTGTGCTTTACAATGCTTCCCTATGCTTTACCACACCTCTCTGTGCTTTACAATGCTTCCCTATGCTTTACCAGACCTCTCTGTGCTTTACAATGCTTCCCTATGCTTTACCAGACCTCTCTGTGCTTTACAATGCTTCCCTATGCTTTACCAGACCTCTCTGTGCTTTACAATGCTTCCCTATGCTTTACCAGACCTCTCTGTGCTTTACAATGCTTCCCTATGCTTTACCAGACCTCTCTGTGCTTTACAATGCTTCCCTATGCTTTACCAGACCTCTCTGTGCTTTACAATGCTTCCCTATGCTTTATCAGACCTCTCTGTGCTTTACAATGCTTCCCTATGCTTTACCAGACCTCTCTGTGCTTTACAATGCTTCCCTATGCTTTACCAGACCTCTCTGTGCTTTACAATGCTTCCCTATGCTTTACCAGACCTCTCTGTGCTTTACAATGCTTCCCTATGCTTTACCACACCTGTCTGTGCTTTACAATGCTTATTATGTGGTATCACTGAATGTGTGGGTTGGTGTTAGATTTCTACATGTATGAATATTAAAGTTATATATTTGAAGATATGTTTGGGGTATAATTTAAAAATGTCATGCAAAATCCAATTGGTTGTTAATTAAAAGCGCTAGTGTTGGTGTGAGTATGATCAGCATTGCCCTCGTGATCCACCCCCCTGGGCTTCTCCTTCCAGTTACCCGAGGAAGAAGATGAGGACCACGCGGAGATGACTCGCGTCAGAACTGTAGAAGAGAAACCTCTCAACGCCTAGAGAGAGCCTTCACCCCTCAGATGAGAAACAAACCCGACCAGGCTGAGCTGCCAAAAGAAACTTCATAAATTCAACAGGAAACGCTTCCCAGAGAAGCCAGCCATCGGCTTGTGTTTATTAAGTTTCCTTTTGCATCTCTAAAGAGATCAATCCAGCCAGCCGCAGCTCACCCCCATTCTGTGTGACGATCGTCTCTGCCAGCCACACTATCTCAGGGAGGTTCAATCTGAACTGACCTGGTACTCGGCAGGCATTCGGTTGTACTTTGTGTTGTGTGCAGTTGTGTTTGTAAATCACCCTTGTGAGGGGAATAAAGTTCCCTGCTGGATTCCTTTATCTGTTCCTGATATTAAAACGTTACCTTGCCTTGTTTACTCGTTTGAAAAAGACAACAAAAAAATAAAAAGCTAACAAAAAAATGTTGTTCAAATGCTAAAATGTATTGTTGTTTGGAAATATTAAATGCGTGGATTCTGTTTTTCATGCATTGTGTTGAGTCTTAATTTACCTGAAACAGAGCCCCTGACTCTCTCAATCTGTACCCCTCTATACTGTAACAGAGCCCCCGACTCTCCCTCAATCTGTACCCCTCTATACTGTAACAGAGCCCCTGACTCTCCCTCAATCTGTACCCCTCTATACTGTAACAGAGCCCCCGACTCCCTCAATCTGTACCTCTATACTGTAACAGAGCCCCCGACTCTCCCTCAATCTGTACCCCTCTATACTGTAACAGAGCCCCCGACTCTCCCTCAATCTGTACCCCTCTATACTGTAACAGAGCCCCCGACTCTCCCTCAATCTGTACCCCTCTATACTGTAACAGAGCCCCCGACTCTCCCTCAATCTGTACCCCTCTATACTGTAACAGAGCCCCTGACTCTCCCTCAATCTGTACCCCTCTATACTGTAACAGAGCCCCCGACTCCCTCAATCTGTACCTCTATACTGTAACAGAGCCCCTGACTCTCCCTCAATCTGTACCCCTCTATACTGTAACAGAGCCCCCGACTCTCCCTCAATCTGTACCCCTCTATACTGTAACAGAGCCCCCGACTCTCCCTCAATCTGTACCCCTCTATACTGTAACAGAGCCCCCGACTCTCCCTCAATCTGTACCCCTCTATACTGTAACAGAGCCCCCGACTCTCCCTCAATCTGTACCCCTCTATACTATAACAGAGCCCCAGACTGTCCCTCAATCTGTACCCCTCTATACTGTAACAGAGCCTCCGACTCTCCCTCAATCTGTACCCCTCTATACTGTAACAGAGCCCCCGACTCTCCCTCAATCTGTACCCCTCTATACTGTAACAGAGCCCCCGACTCTCCCTCAATCTGTACCTCTCTATACTGTAACAGAGCCCCCGACTCTTACAGAGAGAGGAGTGAGACCTTCACCCAGATCATGTTCAAAACCCGAGCCCCTAACAATGCAACTCTGTGAAAGAATCCTTCAACGGATTTTAATCGGATTAGTGATTACTCTATCAGCCCCCCCGCGAAGGATCTGCAGAGCCCTTGTCTCATGAATCACCCCCGATCCCCCCTCCTCCCGACCCAGCCTAGCAGCCTAGTTTAAAGGCCATTTAACAGGTCAACAAATTGCACCCTGCTGTGAGCTGTTTCTCTCGGCAATTACCCCCAATACGAGGGGACAGAAGGAGCATCTGGGGGGAAAAGCGGGTCTTAAATATGTTTTTTTTTTGTACTCTGTTCACACTGAATTGCCATGACAACTGCACCTGCGCGCAACAGGGGCGACTCCAAAAACTCTGAAGCGCGCCCCTCGTCTCCAACACTCTTGTTTTAGATTGCCTCTCGTTTTGAGAGGAAGTATAGATTTCAGGATTTTTTAATGAACTGTTTATTGAGTGTCGATCGAGGGAGGGAAGGGACACAAAAGGGGTCTTGTTTACTGGGCGGGGGAAGCTCTTTAGTGGATATCAGAAGGCGGCTTTCACGGTCTGACCTCTGCTTGTCCCTTTAACACAGAGGTCTAAACGCTTGACCTCGAGTGATAAACCATTTTACAACTAATTGTAGGTTATTGTGTATATAGACGGTTTTAAGGGCTAGCAACGAGGGCGATTGTTAAATGTTAGGCTAAGCTGCTTCATATCTACGGCGTAGTGAAAAGCATTAACGCAAAAATTCACAACAGTGCCGCATACGTCACCGTTTTAAAAGTGACCTAGGCTGGGACCGAATCAAAACTTTGACAACCCGCTAATCGCGCTTAACAAAACTGTATTTAATAGCGTTTTCTTTTTGCGAGTAGAAATACGATATTTAATATATAACAGGAATTCTGTTAAAACGAGCTTCTCCCAACACCGGCAACATGTGACTTCAATTGAAGTCGCTGTTTGTGAGTCTAGAATTAAACTGGCTTATCAGAGAAGATTAGTTATGATGTCTCTAAAAGAGTGATGACATCATAACTGTATAGTTATGATGTCTCTAAAATATCAATTCCAATATCTTTGAAGGAATTGGAATTAGGAATTGATTTTTAAAAAAGGGATTGGAATTGAAAAACCAGGAAGACCCTATACATACATAGGCTACATACACACACACATACACACACAGGCAGACACACACAGACACACTGAGACACAGACAGACAGACAGACACACACACACACACAAATCTGCACCCCAATACAAATGAGGCAAAATCTTTTTTTTTTTTTTAATTCTCACAAAATCAAACAGCAAAATTATAAAAGGGGTCGGGGACTACTTCCTTCTTACAGCTGTGGGCTCAAGGATATGCAATACTGTGATGCGGCCCCAAAGGGGGGGGGGGGGGGGGGGGGGGGTGGTGATGCATCCGTGCCCGGCTCTCTTGAAAGTGCCATTCTCCCAGTGAATAAAACAGAAAATGTTGTTAGGCGTGTGTGCGTAAGGGGCTGTCACGACAGCTATCAGCCACACGGTGGTGCTATCGAGTAGCTAGCGAGTGCACGAAGTTATGTAAAGCGAGAAATAACAGCAAATACCACAACGTTGACTGTTTATAAAAACAGATTTTGCTTTGCGTCTGAAATCAAACCGCTGGGACTGAAAATC